>NW_025534185.1:247500-254854 GCF_020615455.1 Coregonus clupeaformis | reverse complement strand
TAAATTCAATTCAAATAATATAGCTAGTAACTTCAAAATACTTACAGCTGAAATACACTGCCGTTTTCTTTGTGAACATGGTGAGATGGAGGAAGTATTCACATGTAGAGTTGTGGGGAGGGGACAAGTTTCCCAAATAGACACTGGCTTTGGATCAGGTTTAAATTCCTCCCACTAATGATCCTTGTTAGGTTTGGGAGAGGGGGAAGCTGATCTTAGATCTGTATCTAGGGGAAACTACACCCCAGCAAAGAGAGTTGGGGAAGAGGAGGAGAGAGGCGTTGCTCTCAGGATTGACAGATCACGTACAACATCTACCAGTAGGAAATTGGTGTCAGAATATAATATCTGACCTTTAGCAGTTCTAATGTCTTTCATTTGCTCCATTTCATTAGTCTTGTTGATTGATTGCTGATATCTAGTTTCCTAGGTGAGATGGTGTTGATGAAGAGCATCCATCCGTTTTTAGTACTGCATTAATAGTAATGCATTCATAGACATATAGTTGATACTGGTGGTCCTACCCATCCCCCACTTCACTCCATTAACCCTACACTTGCTGCTCACATGGTGGTTTGTCTAAATGTATCTGACTTTAGGTCAGTTTTTAAGGTTCAGAGAGGTAAAGATTGTGTTCGGCTGTGTCAGGAGCACTAGTGGTAGTGCTGCCGCTCCCAGATCACACATTGCCTATATAAGTATATACTGTAGCAAGCTGAACCCAACACCTACCAATTACCACCTTCTGATCTCTTGGTGTAATGGATAAGCTGTTGGCTTGATAGTCGCTGGACCTGGGTTCGAGTCCGGTTGGAGCTATCCCTTAATTCGTTACATTGGTGTCCAGTGGGATAGTGCCTGTGAGGCCATCAAAGAGGCGTGTACACGTGAGAGACTTGCTATAAAAGGAGTGTGGGGCAGTGCTCTCCCCAAGGAAGGGGGTAAGAGTGACCTTTAATCCAACACTTAGCCACATCATCGAGAGGTTCGGACCTCTTGGCGTAGCGCTTGTTGGGTTCTGACTCAAACATGAAATAGACTTATTCATGTCACTGAGGGAGAGAGAGGAATGTATAACGTTTCCATTCTGTCAGGATATGTTATTGTTAGTCATCAGGGATCCTATTGGAGGAGAAGAGACACAGTCTGGTACAAGTCAACATGACAGCCGTGAGTTGGGGAGGAGTGAGCAATTTGGGCAGAGGTCAGGTTAGATGAAGTGAGGAAGAACATATATCACTAATCTTCTGGATAGCAACAGAGGTGTATTGGCTGTTCAGATGTGGAAGGAGGGCTCGGCATAGGAGAAAGGGTTCAATACCAGTGCTTGTGTGAATATGTTCTTTGTCTTATGCAGCTGTATGATCCAATGGACTTGGTTTGAGCTTTACTAAACGTACCTGAGTTTTACTAGGTTAATTTAGAACCTAACACGCGCTTAAGGTGTTGGCTTGACAGTTGATGGACCCAGGTTCAAAACCTGTTTGGGGCTACCACTGGAAAATCACTACAATATATTTGTTTGCCTACGGGCAAGGAGACCCGGGTTTGAGATGAAAGGGGGCATTACACCGTTGGTGTTTGCAAAACACTACATTGGTGGAAGCAGTGGAATGGTGCCTTGGGGAGAGGTGTGCAACATTTCATGGGCAGGGATCTGTACCCAGGTGTCCTATGGGAAAAACCAGTGTCTTGACCATTAGACCAAGAGGTAATGCCCTCTTGACTTGAGGGTGACACTGATTTTGGAAGTTGAAGGCAGGACTACCTCATTACCAGATCATGAGACAGACTCATGTTTTCTCCACACATGGGATAGTGTAAAAGGAACTTTGCCTAGGAAGCCCATGCTAGAAGTGTTAGGAGGTGGAAGTTAGAGAATTAGTCCAGTAACTGAAAGGTCAGTGGTTTGAGTCCTGAGCCAGACAACAAAACGTGGGATTTGATCTGAACTGGCAGAAGATCTGTGACCAACCCCTTTCAGAAAGACAAATTCCCTTTGTTCCTGTAACATGGACTAATAAGTTGTACTGTACTGTGCTGTGCTGCACTTTATTGAACAGAACCTGAGAGTCCAGCATGTCAGGGGATGGGGTGGGGGGTGGGGGGTGAGAGCAGCAGTGGGGAATGGGTAGCTAGTCCTTGATTGGCTGTAGACCTGGGAGCCACAACTGCTAAGAGAAATTCAATCTACCCTTTTTATCAGCCAAGCCAACAATGTTTTACACCCTTTTTGTGGACTGTTAATGTTTATATTTAAAATCAACACTGAGCTTTTCATGTTATAATCTGTTATTTATCAAATCTGATAGTAAGATATTGAAACCATATACAATATTCACTAGAAAGGGTTGTAATGAAAACATGGGACACTCCTATAGACCTATGGAATTATGAGGGAGGGGAAATGATGTATTTCTGAAAGATACAAGATAACAAGAAAGATATCAAGTAATTTAGGATTTGAAGTCAATTCTTGCGTGAAACTGCAGTCTGGTTTGTTTGTCTGAGTGAACAGAGCAGTTGGGGGAAGGAATACACATACAATGTTTCAATCTCCAACTGTCTTGTTTCACAGACTCCCTGTGAGAGAGAATATAGTAGACGGTTGCTGTCAAAAAGTGATTGGTGAGTTTTTCCTGTGTCCTGTGTTTAGACCTTTAAGGACATCCTGTCCGGATGTTCTCTTCACTATTTAGGGTGTGCTTATGTAACTTGATAGTGCAGCTGTTTCTTTGAAGTAAAGCACATTGATGGGGAATATATGATATATTATGCTGTGAGAGAAAGAGCACATATTTACCTGATTTGTTAAATATTAATAGTTAACAATAAATATGATTAACAATAGTAGAGACATTTCTTAACTACCAATGCTGTGCTTTTGTAAGGATGGTTCCTCCAGCTCCCTGTCAGCTGGTCTGGGCGTAGTCAAGGACATGGGATAGAGATCAACTGGAGGAACAGGTAGACCTGGATTGTTTCAATTTCTGTTGCTTCCACACAGCCACAAGAAGAAAATCATGGTGGCTCCTGATCTGCCAGGGAGGGGCGTGCTTGGATGAAAAGCAGAGATTGTTTTGGACAATTTGCAGAATTTATGAAGAGCTATACAAATCCTGTTGACTCTGTATTAACTTCTGCCTGCAATTGCATAACTAAAGATATTTTACATATACTCAGAAGCCGTTGTCTGTGTCATTTTCTAAAGTTAAAGTTTGTTTAAGAATAAGAGAATTTCAGCACTGTGCAACGAACCCTCTACAACATGTTTGAAATAAAAAGTAATGGCCTGGTGATTGATGTGTCGTGTACTGACCTAGTTGAACTTAAAGTTTGAACTGTTTGAAAAATGTGAAACAGTTGGGAATTTTTTGTAGTGAACTTATGGAGCTGCTGTGTAGTGAGCTTGTGACCCCTTGTAGAATGAAAAAGTAATTTCTGGGTAGGTCTGCCTGAGTATAAGTAAGTGTTAGACTTGTCTTGTGAACACTATGAGCGACAAGAAACCTTAAGAAGAGATCAACCACAGAAAACTCCAGAAAACACGTCTCTAGACTAATTCTAGGTGTGTTGTGTCCTTCATGTCTGGGCCACAAGGACAAAACCATCGATGCCATTCTTTGTGATGCACCTGATTGTTTTAATGGTGGGATTGATATGAGTGGAGGCCAACCGGACGATTCAACAGTGAAGATTTTCACACACAGCTGTCTCAACAACATTTTTCAGCCAAAAACCCGGGAGTTTTTCTCCTGCGTTCGCATGAGGGAATGGTTTAAGATAAGACTTGCTCTATGTCAGATCTAAAGGCCCTGAATGGAACATCCCTGCCTGGGTACGCACTGGAAGAGGAAGTCTGTGGGCCAGATTATTTGAAAGTCATACGAATCTCTTCAGTGGCGTATAGTCCAGACTCCAAAGTGACAATTTTAGGTTGTTCTGTATTCAATAGCGCAAATGCCACCCAATCTGTTAGTTCGTATGTATTTTCAAACGCTTGCACAGAGGTCAACTATTTTGTGCCTGTCTTTAGCTTCAAGTGGCGAGATTGGTTTAAGGTGCTTGATATGATGAAACAAGTTCAACAGTTTTTCCACCATCGTGAACATTTACGAAGATGGTCCCTTCTGTCCTCAAGACAAAACTTGGGCTTATCGGCAAGAAGGTTGATCTATCATTGAAAAGAAAACATGCGAAACCTTGAAGGCCATGGAGAGCCTGGTGGAAGAGGCAACGTCTGAGTCCCTCACAGCTTGAAGACGGGGATTTGGAGACTGATGGGGGTGTCGGGTTACAAAAGGCCCCTGAAAAAATGAGTTCTCAGCTATCCATATTTTAATGGTCAACAGTTTGCTCATCACCTTACACACAAGGGAACTGAATGTACACATGGGGTCCCCCAAGTGTCTTTGAAACTACTTTTTTAAACCTGTTTAACCTTTAACCTTTTAAAAATAGCTCTCGGGGGGCGTCCGGGAATGTCCGGGAGGCGTCCGAGGATGGAATGTCCAGTGGATGTCTCAGTCAATTAAAAACAAAAAGGTAATTATATTCTTAAAGATGTCCCGTTTTACTGCTGACCTAAACAGATCCATTTGACCCCATAAAAGAGCGTCCGTGGGATGTCTCAGTCAACCAAGAAAAAAGACCCAGAGGACCAGAAGGCCTGAAGACATACATCTTAAAGAGACTCCTTGAATAATTTATTCCTCATGGAGCATATTGAAGGTGAGTTGAATTTTCAATATGATGAAGGCTTCTATATCTAACTATGCATATATATATATATGTATTATTTATGTTGTATATTATAAATGAATGTTTTTAATAATGTATTGTATAAAATGATATAGTATATAATGAATGAGATGTTGTGTTATTGATTTTTTTAAACGAGAATGGACTCTACCTACATATGTATATATCCTACTGTTTATACCAAACAAATGTCAATTTTATGTGACATGTTTCAAGGTGTCTCAGAACCCATGAAAATGCATGCCAAACCAAGTCTCTACTCAAGAGTGAACCACTGGCTCCACCTAGTGGATGTTCAGTTACATCACAGTTATAGAACAATTACTAATCAATTGATTGTGTTTGTGTGTGTGTATCTAGAATGTTAGTATATATGTATATATATATCTACCTACCTACATATGTATTTATCCTACTGTTTTTACCAAACAGATTTGTATTTTATGTGAAGTGTCTAATCAAGAGTGGACCACTGGCTCCACCTAGTGGATGATCAGTTACATCACAGTTGTAGAAATAAATTACCTAGCACGTTAGTATACTATTCTATATCCCTCTCTCAATGGATAACAATTCACTCAATGTATAACAATGGTTTTTAAAATATTTAACAGTATTTCAATATTTGGTTTTTGCAGACATTTTATGACTGGATGACATACAATTTTCAGGTAATTAATATTATTATTTTATTTATTAGTTTTTTGTTAAGGGGGTAGATCAGCTTAATATTGCAGATAGATTGTAACTTCCATCAATGTAATTGTCTGCATCACTTCCAGTCCCCCATGTTTTTTATATATACACACACACACATATTTACATTTACGTCATTTAGCAGACGCTCTTATCCAGAGTGAGTGAGTGCATACATTATTTTATTTTTTTCTCCATACTGGCCCCCCGTGGGAATCGAACCCTCAACCCTGGCGTTTGCAAACGCCACTGCTCTACCAACTGAGCTACATCCCTGCCGGCCATTCTCCTCCCTACCCTGGACGACGCTGGGCAAATTGTGAGCTGCCCATGGGTCTCCAGGTCGCGGCACGGCTCGACAGAGCCTGGATTTGAACCAGGATCTCTAGTAGACCACTGCGCCACTCGGGAGATAATACACATACACATACATATACACATATATACATATATATACATATATACACACATACAGTGAGGGAAAAAGGTATTTGATCCCCTGCTGATTTTGTGATTGACAGTTATTTTGTGTTTCTTCCATTTGCGAATAATCGCACCAACTGTTGTCACCTTCTCACCAAGCTGCTTGGCGATAGGTCTTGTAGCCCATTCCAGCCTTGTGTAGGTCTACAATCTTGTCCCTGACATCCTTGGGAGAGCTCTTTGGTCTTGGCCATGGTGGAGAGTTTGGAATCTGATTGATTGATTGTTCTGTGGACAGGTGTCTTTTATACAGGTAACAAACTGAGAATGTGGGAACTTCCTAATATAAAAGGCTTATCAGGACTGATAAGAAGACAGGATGAAGTAGCATGCTGTGTCTCAACTAACAATGTTATGCAGACTTTCTTTAGAAAAGGTGAAGGCTTCTCTGACAGACCTACCAGGAGAATCAGGACATTTTCTGCGACTTGGAGACTATGTGGTGGTAAAGGATTAAGGAAGTCATTGATGGACAACACCCAAGTGGGAAGGTTAGTAATGGGGGGTTGATGGCTACCTTGATGGAGGGGGCAAGTAAGAGAGAGAGATTCCTAGATCTATATGTACCATAGTAGGACTTTTCTAACGCAGAGGAGGAAGGTGGCACCGCCGGCAGAGCATTGTTTTGTTTTGTCTGTGTGTTTTTGCAGCAGAGACTATTGGTACGCTGATAGAAGGATACACTCCACAGAGAGACGGGTGATAAATGGAGAAGGACTCTGCATGATCAGAGAGAACTAGTGAAGGAAGAAGGTTCATGCATCATCACACCGTCTACACCAACGGAGTATGGGAAAGAGGGAGATTGATCAGGTATCATGTCAACCGATGCTACAGATGGCTACGAGGAAACTGATGATCTGGAGATGATAGTAGGTATATACACTGCTAAAGTGATAGCATTGAGAATGCATTGAGATAATGATCTGTATTTATTTTCAGGATGAGGAAAGTCATAATTGAATTCTGAATGTTTATAATGTATGTTAATATAAGTATACATTCTGAAAGTGAAACGTGGGTGATTTTGAGAGGTTTCATTTTCAGTGATAAGGATAAAGTGAATAAGAATTGGCATTTTAAATTTGGTTGAGTTCAGTAATTTGGTTGGTTATAATTTACTAAGATTAATGAGTGATTTAAGTGAATTATTAGTATGTATAAGCATAGAAATGTTTTCTATAGATATTATGGGTTTAAACAGTGATACATTAAGGTCATGTCTTAGGACGCACATTTATAGGATTTATTGAATAGACATTGTTGACTCATACTGTTTGAAACATGGAAGTTAAGGTGAGGATTGTGAATGAAATCATGAATATGTTGATTAATTGGGTTGTATTAACATATTAGTAATGATATAGATTTGAAGTATGGGGTGATATTGATATGGATGTTTAGAGTGGTAAAT
>NW_025534185.1:235000-242500 GCF_020615455.1 Coregonus clupeaformis | reverse complement strand
AGGGGTTGGAGGGTGGGTTGGGGGTGGTCCCAGGAGGGTTGGAGGGTGGGTTGATGCAGCTGAGGTGGGTGATTGTATATGTGGTTTATTATAATTGTATTTATCTGCACAATAACTAGTTTCCATAATACACTGTTATATATTTTAACAGTATTGTGTCTCTAGCTGTATAACCATTACTGCTGCTATTTGTTCTGATATATTTTTAACAGTATTGTGTCTCTAGCTGTATAACCATTCCTGCTGCTATTTGTTCTTGTCTTTATGTTCCTTTAAAATAAATAAAAAGTTGATCACAAAAAAAAGGAAAAAGTGCACAGGGTTTCAACTGAAAATCAGAGACCGGAAATCAAGTCACACGAGGATTCCACTGTGGCAAGGTGGGACATCAAGTATCAACATGTTGGTGTAGGACATGGATTGTCCAGCCTGTGGTAAAAGGGCAACATCAGACAAGTCTCCGAAACAAAAAGAGAACAGAGAAATCACAAAAACGGAAACAAGAAACAGGCATTCCAACGAAAGACACATAGACATGTTCACACTGTTGAGTAAGAGAACACTGAGGTGAGTGACTCATCAGACCAGGAAGTCACACTGAAAATCCTGACTTTTTTTCCTGGTGGGCCGGCTACGTTACTATGTCTCCCCCTTGCTAGAGGGACAGCCGGTGGGTATGGAGATTGACACAGGGCAGCTGTATCTCTTGTGTCAGAAAAGACACTGAAACACCTTCCACTTCAACCAGTGCACCTCGTGTTAAAGACTTACACAGGTGAATCTGTCGCTGTGAGAGGCATCACTGATGTCACAGTTCAGGTAAACAGACAAACTGAAAAGCTGCCACTCTATGTTGTGAAAGGGAGACTATGCATCACTACTGGGATGTTCGGTAGTTGGAGAAAATCACACTGGACTGGCCATCAGTGCATACAATGACACATGGAGACACAGACCTACCACTGCCATCTTAAAGAAACATGGAGAAGTCTTTAATGGACAGCGTGGGTAGTATGAACGACATTACAGGGAAGCTTAGCATTAAGCCAGACAGCAAACCAACATTTCTGAAAGCAGGACCTGTACATTATGCCATCAGACCAAAAGTCAAGGCTGACTTGGGACGCTTTAGTCAAGAACAAAGTACTGGAGCCGGGTCAGCATGAGTGAATGCATGAGCATCACCCATCTACCAGTCGCTTAACACTAGAATCGCCTGTTCTTTCAGCATATCAGAACCCGCTAGAGAAAGTTACCAGGCGTCCACTTTAGCAAATGCATCAGATGCATATCAACCAGCAAGGTGCAAGGTGTGCAAACATGGTTGATAAATAAACGCTTGATAAATAGTGCATCATATATTGTAAAGGATTAATTGCATGAAGAAATATTTGTGGAAATATATCAATAAAAAAATTACAACAATAGTTAATTCTACAAAGTAAAAATAAAATCGGCCTATAGCCTGTTTCTGTTTCCCTTACAATAAAAACATTACAGTATAATCCATCTGATCAACTTTATTTGTAGATTCAATTAGTAATAGATTTAGAGTACTTAATATAGTCCATTTACGGTTTATTTTGACAAAGTACAAATAAAAAAAGTATAATAATAATAATATATCTAGCCAGGTGTTCAGGTGGAATGATTTGCTGAATTCATAAACAAAAGCACTCAGTGCATTAACAATTATAAAGGATTAATTGCATAAATACATTTTTTGGAAATATATTTATGACAAGATGTAAAAACAATCATGTGTTGCTTGTTCAGACACTGTACCGCGCCTTTACACATGAATCAATCACGTATTCTCTTTATGCTTCGGATCCACAAACAAATCAAATCGGTTTGCCCTGCACACAGTTTTCATGGGCCTTGTTCGGTGTGCACCTGCTGTCTTGACATTGTGTATTTTTCCCCAGTGGGAGCTGTGGTGCTTGGGGAAGAGGAGAGGAGGACCTGCTGTCTTGACATTGTGTCTTTTTCCCCTAGTGGGAGCTGTAGTGCTTGGGGAAGAGAGAACAGGACCTGCTGTCTTGGCATTGTGTATTTTTCCCAGTAGGAGCTGTGGTGCTTGGGGAAGAGGGAGAGCAGGACCTGCTGTCTTGACATTGTGTCTTTTTCCCCAGTGGGAGCTGTGGTTCTTGGGGAAGAGGGAGAGCAGGACCTGCTGTCTTGACATTGTGTCTTTTTCCTCAGTGGGAGCTGTGGTTCTTGGGGAAGGGGAGAAAAGGACCTGCTGTCTTGGCGGCCTGCTTGGTGACTGTAGCTTCTTTCTCTACGTTCATGGTTCTCACCAAGCTCACATGCCAGATCCATGATGAAATGTCTCCTGCTGACTGTCTTGTCAAGGCATTGCTTGTACAACACGTGTTGATAGCAGTCATGTCGAGCACATTGTAGAACACCTCAACAGGCCAGCGAGAGAGTTCCCCCTTTTACAGAGAACAGTCAACAGGCCAGAGGAGAGTACCCCCTTTTACAGAGCACAGTCAACAGGCCGTGGAGAGTACCCCTTTTACAGAGTACAGTCAACAGGCCAGCGGAGAGTACCCCCTTTTACAGAGTACAGTCTGGACATCTGGTCTAGCATCCAAAAAATAAAATAGAATAGAAAAGGTTATAATTATATAGAATGATAATACTAATAGTAATAATATGAATGTAATATAATAAAAGGATCCTATTTGGTGTTTGGCAGATGGAAGGCTATCTGTATATGGTAGAGATACTGTATATACCTTTGTGTGATTGTAGTCTGTCACTGTCTCCGGTTTCTTCTTCTGGTCACCGCGGTGTGCAACAGTGGGTGCATGGTGCTGAGGAAGCTAACACTTATTTATTTAACATCTGTACACCGTGAGTGTTGCTTTACCACTCTCCATCACACCGTGAGTGTTGCTTTACCACTCTCCATCACACCGTGAGTGTTGCTTTACCACTCCCATCACAATCGTGAGTGTTGCTTACACTCTCCATCACACCGTAGTGTTGCTTTACCACTCTCCATCACACCGATGAGTGTTGCTTTACCACTCTCCATCACACCGTGAGTGTTGCTTTACCACTCTCCATCACACCGTAGTGTTGCTTACTCAGCAGCTTCTGCCTTTGTTTGTTCAATGTTCTGAGCAGGATAGTCTTCTTTTACAATCAACTTGTCCCGACAGGGAAATTGATGTGAAGAATCTGTCTATGGTCCCATTTTCTGCCTTTGCCAATGTAAGGCTCACGTGTCTCAAAATCCCAGTCAAACAGTCACTCACCCGCTGGCCTGGTTTCATCTTTCTCCAGACATGGAAAGACATTGAGCAAGTTGGTTTCGACATCGGCGGCTAACCAAAACTGAAGTCACATGCACCATTATCAGTTTCTATCTGGTTTCTATTGGCCATTCATCCATTGACGACAGAATATTATGTTACTCGTTTTTGCTTAGTAACCAGAGCAATGCTGGCGCTGGAGTGGTCAAAGGTGTGATAATACATTGACAGCACAGATATTGTTAAAAAATAGTGAAATTTGGAAATAGAGCTGCACCTCTTGAATGTTGAGAGTTATTTGATAAAGTGCAAGTGTCATAGAAACTGCAGAATATGCTCTTTCAGATACAGCACTATATAGAAATCACAATGTTTTACCTGCATGTGACTCTGAAGGGAGGATTTGATAAAGAGAATGCTCCTTTCCCGAGTCTTTACGTTTCAGCTCAGCGGTCTCCCACACTGATAATAAAGTGGTTTATTGGTATCTTCCACTAGATGGTACAGTAAACATACCTGCTGTAACTAGAACTTTACAAGCAGTATGTGTCCGGTTTCTTGGTCCTGGTGACTCCTGGGCCCTTATTCATAAAGGCAGTGTCTCAGAGAGGAGGAGTGCTGATCTAGGATCAGGTCCCCCTGTCCATTTAATCTGTTTCATTATGATCTAAAGGAAAAACTGATCCCAGATCAGTTACTCCTACTCTTTTAATACTGTCACAGGTGACTCCTCAAGACATTTAAATATTTCCCCCTTAAACCACTCAAATGTTGTTTTAGCAGTATGCTCAGGGTCATTGTCCTGCTGGAAGGTGAAACCTCCACCCCAGTCTCAAATCTCTGGAGGACTGAAACAGGTTCCCTCAGAATTTCCCCTGTATTTAGCGTCATCCACTCATTCCTTCCAATTCTGACCAGTTTCCCAGTCCCTGCCGATGTTAAAAACATCCCACAGCATGATGCTGCTGCCACCATGCTTCACTGTGGGGATGGTGGTTCTGGGTGATGAGAGGTGTTGGGTTTGCCCCCAGACATATTTTGCCTTGATGGCCAAAAAAGCTACATTTTGTCTATCGACCAGAGACCTTCTTCCATATGTTTTGGGAGTCTCCCACATGGCTTTTGGCGAACACCAAACATGTTTGCTTATTTTTTCTTTAAGCAATGGCTATTTTCTGGCCACTTCTTCACGTAAAGCAAATGCTCTCTGTAGTGTACGGCTTAAAGTGGTCCCTACCCGGACAGATACTCCAATCTCCTCTTGGAGCTTTGCAGCTCCTTCAGGGTATCTTTGGTCTCTTTGTTGCCTCTCCTGATTTCAATGCCCCTCCTTGCCTGGTCCGTGAGTTTTGGTGGGCGGCCGTCTCTTGGCAGGTTTGTTGTGGTGCCATATCTTTCAATTTTTTTTATAATGGATTTAATGGTGCTCCGTGGGGATGTTCAAAGTTTCAGATTTTTTTATAACCCAACCCCTGATCTGTACCTACCTCCACAACTTTGTCCCTGACCTGTTTGGAGAGCTCCCTTGGTCTCATGGTGCCTCTGCTTGGTGGTGCCTCTTGCTAGTGGTGTTGCACGACTCGGGGCCTTTCAGCCCAGGTGTATACCAGTACATCTGGAAACCATCAAAGGCCGCCCTGTCTCTGTTGTTATTACCCTTTGCCCCCAGGTCACTACATCCTGTCCATCAATCATTTAATCAACAAAGGTATAAAATTCCCAGTCATCTATCTTATGTGATATCAAACCTCTCAAACCTCTATAAACTCAGTCTGAGTAAAGATAGACACATAATTAACTACTATATATTCATGCTAATAATCTATGTAGACAAAACCTTATTCTTCATATATGTGGAAAGATCCCACTAGATATCATCCCCCCTTTTAAAATGTACCCCTATTTATATACTTCATTTTCAAATATACCCATTTTCTTATTCACGCTACCAAGAAAACACACATCAACGAAATTGTGACCATCATTGACATCATCATCCCCACCAATCAAAGATCCATGACCCCTTTGTAAGTTACATGGATATTATAAATCTGAACACGTGAATATAAAAATAACAAAAACATCCGTCTACTTCATCCACGCTCTGTCAGAGGAACCCCAAGTTTCCCACTGGTCACAAGATCATCTGATCCACTAAAATAGTCATCTGTCCACATCTTCTTCCTGTAAACCCTTAATTCCATGGCATACAATTCCAATTTAACATTCCTTGTCCTCAATCAACATTATCAATGGACTCTAAACTGCAATAAGATGACACTAGAATAATAATAATTAGTCCTCTCCCTCCTTGTATTACCATTAACTGATACATCTATAATTTCGTCCTCTCCTCCTTGTATTACCATTAACTGGATACATCTCTAACTGTAATCACAGGCATGTTATTCATCTTAGCGTACAGATCTTAAAATCAATCCCGAAAATGTGAAAACAACAACCCATAACTATGGCTGTAATGATTACTATGGCCACTAGAGTACAGAATACTTGCCATCCATGTTCCTATAGGAATTAACCACTAAAACAACCTTTAAAAACTTCAACAACATTCATATGACCAGCTATCACTCCTCATCTTAATATAATAGCTTTCCAATTCTATGTATTATCAATTACACATTCTAATGATTAACATCTCAGACCCAATTGCTTAACAACCCATGATTGTTAAAATATACAATATTCACCCACCTTTGTCCTCCTAATATACCTTGATCTAACATACACATTATAACACTCTATTATCACTCCCTGTTGCATCATCACATCCCTAGACTATTCCTGCTTTAATCATTCAACCAAATTCACATCATAGAAAATATCATAACCCCATGATGATAACCAATTAAGTACTTGCCTATCAACATAGATATTTACCACTCTAAACATCCATATCAATATCACCCCATACTTCAAACTATATCATTACTAATATGTTAATACTTTTAACCCAATTAATCAACATGTTCATGATTTCATTCACAATCCTCACCTTAACTCCATGTTTCAAACAGTATGAGTCAACAATGTCTATTCAATACATCCTATAAATGTATCCTAAGACATGACCTTAATGTATCACTGTTCCAAACCCCTAATATCTAAGAAAACATTTCCTATGCTTACACACACTAATAATTCACCTAAATCACTCATTAATCTTATCAATTATAACCAACCAAATGACTGAACTCAACCAAATTTAAAATGACAATTCTTATTCACTTTATCCTTATCACTGAAAATGAAAACTCTCTCAACTTAATCACCCATTACAACTTTCAGAATGCATACTTATATTAACACACATTATAAACATTCATAATTCAATTACGATTTTCCTCATCCTGAAAATAAATACACGATCATTATCCAAGCATTCTCAATACCATCAGTTTAGCAGTGTATATACCTACTATCATCTCCAGATCATCAGTTTCCTCTGTGTAGCCATCTGAGCATTGGTTGACCTGATACCTGTTCAATCTCCCCTCTATCCATACCTCCGTTGGTGTAGACCTTTGGTGTGATGATGCATGAACCTTCTTCCTTCACTAGTTCTCTGTGGATTGTGTCCTTCTGTCAGCGTACCAATAGTCTCTGCGAAAAACACACAGACAAAACAAAACAATGCTCTGCCGAAGTGGTCCCACCTTCCTCCTCTGTGTTAGAAAAGTCCTACAATGGTCCACATAGATCTAGGAATCTCTCTACTGCACCCCTCCATCAAGGTAGCCATCAACCCCTATGTACTAACCTTCCCACTTGGGTGTTGTCCATCAATGACTTCCTTTAATCCTTTACCACCACATAGTCTCCAAGTCACAGAAAATGTCCGAGATTCTCCTGGTAGGTCTGGCAGAGAAGCCTTCACCTTTTCTAAAGAAAGTCTGCATAACATTGTTAGTTGAGACACATGCATGCTACTTCATCCTTTCTTCTTATCAGTCCTGATAAGCCTTTATATTAGGAAGTACACATTCTCAGTTTTTTTACCTGTATAAAAGACACCTGTCCACAGAAGCAATCAATCAATCAGATTCCAAACTCTCCACCATGGCCAAGACCAAAGAGCTCTCCAAGGATGTCAGGGCAAGATTGTAGACCTACACAAGGCTGGGAATGGGCTACAAGACCTCATCGCCAAGCAGCCCGATGAGAAGGTGACAATAGTTGGTGCATTATTCGCAAATGGAAGAAACACAAA